>NC_135557.1:25101562-25124062 GCF_964340395.1 Glandiceps talaboti | reverse complement strand
TGCGAACTGTTACAAATTATTTTCTCGTCAATCTCGCTGTTGCCGATTTGTTTTTCTTGTTCATGGTTGTACCTCCGAAATTTCTGAAGCACGTGGTTTCATCAATACATCTTGAACATAATGAAAATCTGTTTGGTGAAGCTGGATGCAAATTATTTTCCTATTCACCAAGGGTTGCACAAGGAGTATCATGTTTTATCATCCTGACCCTGACCATTGAAAGATATTTTGCCGTTTGTTGGCCTCTGAAATATCGTATGATTCGAACAAAGAGAAAGGCTGTATTCGTAGGCGTTGGATTGTGGATGTTTGCCGGTGTGTTTGCACTCCCCCACGTATACTTTCCTGGTATCATTGTACGAAACATAACATGTTCAGCTTCGTTGCACAGTCCAGAACTACCAGATATGCTAAAATCATGCTACCCGTGTCTTGACCAGTGTGATTTTTATCTCATGTACAGCAAAATCGACGAAATTATTTTTCTGTGTGTTGTTCCTGTGTTAGTAGTCCTCTACATTTTGATGTTAAGGAGACTGCGCTCTGCGACACGGTTCGTTAGAGCAGCTCACGTGAAAAGTTCCAACTCCATGGCTGCGAAGAGACAGTTGATCAGAATGCTCGGCGTTACTGTCACCGTTTACTTAATATGTGTTGGTTCGTTCAGAGTGTTTGGACTCATGATGGTTTTCGATAATACGTATAGTAGTCACACAGTTGTGTTAAATGTAACCAGAGTACTTCTCTACATCAACGCCGCTATCAACCCTATCATATATAATATGTTCAGTAGGACGTACCGAGCAGCTTTCCGAAGAGTTTTGTGCTGTCAAGTTAATACAACATTAACAGACTACGAAAGTGTCAGTGAAAGTGTCGCACTGACTACGACAGATGACATTCAAGGTTCACGCAAGTCTCTCCGGAGGTCGCGAACGAGATCACGCAAAACAGTGCACAGAAATGGGTCGTGTAGTCGCCCAAATGGTTCTATTCATAGGGCAAATGGATCGAATCGACGTTCAAACGGGTCAAGTCGACAGGGACAATGGACATCCCAAAGAACAATCGATCATTCGTGCAAAACGGAGAACTGTCGCCAAACGGCTGTACAACTCTGAACATCGTATGTACAGACCGTGATGCGAGTACGCCACCAACGAGGTGACGAGTTTTTGAATGTACAGTAAATATAACTCAACGCATAGCAAGCGCTATTGCAATGACACTGAATAACCACTTTTGACCGTTAACTATTTATGGAACAAAATCCTGGAGGTGATTTGCCATGGCAACAAAGGTGATTGCATGTACATTGATATGATAAACAAACTCCATAGCGTGAACCACTGAACTTCATTCTAACTCTATCGAATCATATCTAGTAACTGGATATTTTTCCTGTCAGCTATGTGTTAAAATGCTGAATGTTTTCACAAAAACAAAGAAAAACGTTTGATACTAACAAGAAAAAGAAATAAAGGTAGAATAGATTGAAAGACAATGGTTTAACAATACCATTATACCGTATATAGTTGCATTTTACCAGCTACAGTCTATACTAGCTAGCCTGTTTCATGTGTAATCCGTGCACACAGATACAGACAGACAGAGACAGAGACAGACAGACAGACAAACAAACAAACAAACAAACATACAGACAGAGACAGACAGATAGATAGAGAGACAGACAGACAGACAGACAGACAGACAGACAGACAGACAGACAGACAGACAGACAAAAAAAAAAAATACAGGACACATACACATACATCAGGATATGTATTTAACAAATTATTCGAACAAATTAGAAGTTATAGAAAGTTGCATTTGAATTCTAACCCAATGATCTTTTCAACTACTTTACTGATTTATTCATTACTTTGGACGATTCGACGAACTTTTAAATTTTCTTCCACACCGTACAATGATGCATTTGCCATATGTTTGAAATGATTCGAGAACTTTTTAAACTCAAATTTACGGATCTGTATTCATTACATTTTCGTATGTTTGAAATGTTGCTTTGATATAAAAAAATTGTTTGTTTTCCGTGGAAATATACACCAAACATTTACATGTAACGACTCAACCCTAGTACAGTAAGTAAGTAAGTAAGAATAAGTAAGGAAAAATGTGCCTCGGGGACCAATTTCCCAGAAAAGAAAAATGGTAAAAGAAAAATAGTGGTGTTCGCCATCTTGTTTTGAAGGACATCGACAATTATTCATTTTACAGTTAATGTAGTTACAACAGTATTCTCCGGCCATATTGGATTTTTAAAATGGTTTAATTTGGACACAATTCGACTTCATTTCAAAGATGTGTACGATGACTCCGGATTTTAGTTTCTTGGACAAAGCAATAACACACAATTAAGATTATTATCACCAAGTTATAAATTACAAGAATTAGCTACAATTACCTCTCTTCTAGTCATTTGTGACTCTGTGTATACATACTTTATGTCCATGTCTAAACTGTAAAAATAAAAGTGTGGACCTGAGAACACCTTTATTAACACATGCACAATTTTATACAAGCACAACAACATGAATATTAGTAGACGAGAAGGTCAATCAACATTGAGAAAAAAAATTGTCAATCACGGTTACAGGGGTTAAATCTCAACAGTATGGGAAAAACATTGTCATTACATTATTCGATGACATACTAATCCAGTGGAAATATGTACAGTATATTAATGTCATTAAATCAAATATTTCTATTACACAAACTTTCATTTTTGTAAATAATGTAAGAAAAGATATTGCTATGAAAATAATATTACATTTTAGTATTATTTGTGAAATGGAATATTTTAATTAATAATCCGTTTTATGAACATTTTGACATTATGTAGAGTATACTACGTTTTCAAATGTTAAGTAGGTTTTATAAATAGTCTTAGGATTCATTAAGGTCAAAGGTCACAGTCATCCCTTCTATTCGATTAAGAACATTGAAGACAAGCATGAGGCAAAATAGAAAAAAATGTGTTTCCGATCACGTGACCAACCCTTACCTAAGCCACCCACCCTAAACACGTGTTAATCGTTTAAAACAAAAATATAAAATATTCGTTGTCTTCTTGACCTTAATGTACGTCTGTTTTCTTTCCCAAGAGCTGCCTGTACATATTTCGTCAAACCATCACATAAGGGGTATTCTGACCAATATTTCGTTTGTTTTCGGGTCGAATCATTATTTTTCAGAAATAAAAGCGATTAAAAAAAAAAATAACTACCTTACTTTCTGAGGCCATGTAATCGGAAACACATTTTTTTCCCGCCTGAACAATGTGTTGATGTAATTCCAATATGATTATAATATAAAGGTGACTAGGGATACCTACTCTATTTTAATAGGCCATGTTTTTGGAAACACAATTATTTTTTTGGTACTTTACGGGTGACTAGGGGTGAGCACTTCAACAGTACCTGGCTTATATATCAAAGTACAATACTTGTAATACCACTATCATTTAGCCACACTAGCCTTTCCTTAGATGGTAAACATGATTACAATCGGTCACTTCAGTGGTTAAACAATATTTTAAAGAAAGTGTAACAAATGTATATGATATTGTCAATGGACGTTATTTCATGTATTCTCATTTGCATATATTATACATATCTATATTCCTTTACTTTGTATGCCTGACTGACTGACTGTCTGTCTGTCTGTCTGTCTGTCTGTCTGTCTGTCTGTCTGTCTGTCTGTCTGTCTGTCTGTCTGTCTGTCTGTCTGTCTGTCTGTCTGTCTGTCTGTCTGTCTGTCTGTATGTCTGTCTGTCTGTCTGTCGGTCTCTGTCTGTCTGTATGTCTGTCTGTCTGTCTGTCTGTCTGTCTGTATGTATGTATGTATGTATGTATGTATGTATGTATGTCTGTGTGTATGTATGTATGTATGTATGTATGTATGTATGTATGTATGTATGTGTGTTTACGTGTGCGTGCGTGCATAGATGCATGTACGTAGTACGTATGTACGTATGTACGTACGTACGTATGTATGTATGTATGTATGTATGTATGTATGTATGTATGTATGTATGTATGTATGTATGTATGTGTATGTGTAGTTGTGAAGTCAGAATTTGTATAAAATGTCATTGGTGAAACGCTAAAATAATCCGGTTTGTTTTGAAAGACAAATTGTTTTCCTGTCGATCCTTTTAGGCATATATTGTACATGTACTATTCGTATCATGCATTTAGAAAATCAAACTAATCGAGCGCCCTCAACAGCGAATGAAAAGTACAATTCGTTCTTCGCTTTCTCGACCTTCAAAACAAACAAAATGGACCATTAAAGTTTCTCGTCATTATTTCTTGTAATTAGTTTGTTTTTACTTTAACGAATTAGTGTGTAAGTAATAATCTTGTTGCCAAATACACCAAACAATAAAGTTTAATAAACAATATACTTCACGTCAGAAAGCTCAACTAATATCGAATTTATTTACTTATTTTATGAATGTTCGCTTTACGCCTTAGTTTATTTCTAAAAATCTTTAAGTACCTACATTATATTTAAAATAATGCAACAAAGGTACAATTACGAGTTGGTACAAAGGGTACAAATATAGCATAACATGTACAGACACCGAAATAATACAGCTGCTATGAATTATATAATTGTCAACATTAAGTAATTAGTAGTTATTAGTAATTATTCACACGGTGCGAGTTATTTTTTCTTAGTCTCCTATACAATATCCTGCATGCATTTCAATAAAGTCCACTGAAAAATGATTGCTATCGATCGATCGATAGCGAGAGAGAGAGAGAGAGAGAGAGAGAGAGAGAGAGAGAGAGAGAGAGAGAGAGAGAGAGAGAGAGAGAATAATTCGCCTCACAATTGAATATAGGGTAAGAACTCATATAGCGACAAAGTTGGTAACAGGGTTTTATTTGGCTCGAATTAAGACAGCAATATTTTGTACAGCCCTCATCCCCGACAATCAAACTTTGCATAGCATCCCTTCGCATCCCAAGTTTCTCCTCAGCTCACATACCGTAGTTTGTTCCATTCTTCAGCTGTCAGCGTAACAATCCAACATTTCTAACCAACTGTCGTGTAGAACACCTATCACACTACATTGGAAGGGATATTAGAATTCGATATTGATTACATGCGGATATTAAAAGTGGTCATTTAATATCTCACAAGGAAAAGAGGATCGATTTGAGGAAATCAAATGTTTAGATATTATCGAATGGAATAAAAGGTGAAACCGATTCTATTATATAATACAGAAACAGCTGGTGCAATGTCGTGGTTTTATGTTACTAATAGACTGGCCTACACTGATCAAACACAGCGCTATGCAGATGACACGATTTCCATAGTCTAGACTAGTAAAGAGGATAAGTAAAATCGTGATAGAGACACTTTCGTCATATCATTACCTAATCTTAAGAATAGGAATCCGAACACTCCTTTCAGAAAAAAAAGATTGTTTTGGTCGTCCATTAAGCTTCGGTTTGATTCCCTGCAGCTCTATTATGTAAGGGACCGGTCAGTCTCTCCAGCCTGGGGGGGGGGGGGTAGATTCTTAAATCGGGCCGACGAAAACTCACTGACCCCCACCCCTATCTGTAAAACCAAAAAGCGGCTACCCCCCATCACTTAATTCTAAAACATGATGACCCCCCATATATAATATTCACATGACAGGTATTTTTTGATCGTGACTCAGTATGGACTACTTGACTGTCTTGCATCTACTTTATAAGATCCCGGGTTAGCACTATCATAATTAGAATTATTGACTACACAGGGTAAATATATTCCAAAAGGAGTTTAATAGCATCTTGAGAGTGAAAGGTAGGGGAAGAGCTTGAGAAGGGAATAATTACATCTGTTATGGAGGGTCCTAGGGGTATCCCCTTAGAAGCCCTGGAGCATTTTTACTCCGAAAAGTCAATTTTGAGACTATTCAGACCCTTTCAAACAATAATTTCCAAGCTTTACAAGACAGCACCAACATATGTAAAAAGCAACTACATAGGGTTGGAATACTTTTGAAATATACTTTGAAAGCATCTTGACAGTAAGAGGGGAAGAGCTTGAGACTGGGATAAGTTCATCTCATGTGGGGGTCAGAGGGGTCTTCCTCTAGAAGCCCTATGTGCCATTGTAGAAAAGGATTTTTTCTTCCATCACATTCCACAAACACAATGACCCCCATCCACAATTTTCCTCAAAACAGCATGACCCCCCCCCCACCGCCAATTTCAAAAACAAAGTGACCCCCTACAAATCCACCCCCGGCCGAAGAAACTGACCGGTCCCTAACACTCCAGTAATCTTATCATCAGCAATGTAGATAACGGCATACTCATATGACCACCTTCTCCGGTGATTATTTTACTTAGTCTTGTATATATGTGTATGCTAGTGATTAGGTCGGTGTACGCCACATATATTGTCAACACATTCATCTACCTTTCGACCCATCCATTATTCCCTCCCTCCCTCCCTCCCTCCCTCCCTCCCTCCCTCCCTCCGTCCGTCCGTCCGTCCGTGCATCCACCCATCCCATCCACCAGTCTGTTCCTCTGACGCTTCGGTTCATTCCCCAGTTCATATGTCCTACCGTCCGCCATCCATCCATCCATCCATCCATCCATCCATCCATCCAACCACACATTCATCCATCCTATCTCCCATCCATCCATCCATCCATCCATCCATCCATCCATCCATCCATCCATCCATTCGTTGATCAAAAATGTATAAAGACATTTCAAAATTGTGAAAGCAAATGTGGAAATATCGTCTTTCAGTGAACATCTTTCACGTTGCCATGGTAGCGTAGATACTTTTTTGATATCATAGCATGAGATACTTATTTTGTAAGTAGGTACATTTCAAAATTTAAAACGTGTACTGTTTGCAAATACGCCTATACAGTGCTGATCAGGTCATTGCTCGTCACGACAAGATGCCTTTGGTTGATCGGAGAACCAGGTCATTTCAACATGAAGTTGTATATAATATTATCTTACATACAATCTAAAGTAAATGTATACAATAATAATATTGAGTAGTTAATCGAGGTCAACTCTGGTAAATATGTTTAGGTGCCATAAATCATAATTAGTAGGTACCATGACCAAAATCGGCTATTATGGAGATTAAGTCGTCATGTCGGGTGATGTCAGGATAGCAAAACCTTTCTTGGATATGGTCAGGTCAGGACAGGTCATACATACATACATACATACATACATACATACATACATACATACATACATACATACATACATACATATATACATACATACATATATATATATATATATATATATATATATATATATATATATATATATATATATATATATATATACACACATACATACATACATACATACATATATACATACATACATACATACATACATACATACATACATACATACATACATACATGCATGCATACATACATACATACATACATACATGCATACATACATTCATGCCATGTTAAGCGCTGTGTATATTATACGTTGTTTTGCGTTTCTCGGTCTACAAATTCACTGGAATTGGCAAAACTATAAAATAATAACATTAATGTACGCCCTCCCAGCCCATAATGGACTCAAGCAAACTTTGCACTCCATAATGGGCTGGGCTGCCGCCTCGCCCATTATGTCGTTCAAAGTTTGCTTTCGTCCATTATGGGCTGGGAGGGCGTACATTATTGTTTAAATAGTTATAGTTACTATTATATCGGATACAAAATTTACTACATTCTTGGAAAATATTTACTAAAATATACATTATCGTTTTGTTACTATGTGTTCAATTGTAAACTGAAATCGCCGACGTTGTCATGAGCAACCCGAGTAGAAATAAATCTCTTGAATCAAAGTATATCTTATTATGTCCAAGTATTTTTTTTTTGAAATTGCTGTCTAATGAGTAAAAATACTCTGTATTTACTCTGGGGTAGGGTTTTTTCACGAGTAATTAAAAAAATAATTGAGTCTATTTAAATTTTTGAATTAATGCGATCGCTACTTTATCACGATATGGCATTCAACTGTATTCAATCTTTTGATTTTACAGTTCTAGGCGTATCAAAAATCACGAGTGTAACATTTGATGACTCGCTAGGGTAGACGTGCTTCTGTGGTAAATTGAGCTATTAAATTACTTTGGAAAGAAAAGATGCCCCATAGCATTACTCGCAGAAATGAATTAAATTTCTTTTCTACAAAATATCAACAGGGGTTTTAATTGTTATGATTGGTTGTTATTACATTCTGAAATACAACTTTAATTGCAGAGTAATAACCACGTAGTGGTACCAAAAGGTCTGACCGCCCTAAGCTAATATGTATGTCTTGTAAAATGATTGCATTCACGAATCGTGAGACAATTTCTAAAGATCATGATTATCTGTCCCTCTTCCGTAGTTACTAAAATATGGACGGCTGATAACATAAGTTGAAAGTAACCTTTCGTTGCAAATGCAAATACATTTGCAAATATCGTAACCAATCTGTCAGTGATCATCAAAATAAAATAATTGTGTGTAGGATATCGCATGACATTCTACGGAAACAAACCCACTACAAAATTATTTGCATATTGAAGAGCGTAAAATAAAGGTTAATGAAAAGAAAACAGTTTTTGCAGGATTTTGGGTCAATATCTTTCTCCTTAAACATCTGAAAATCTTTTTATCGATCGCTTGGCATAATGTTTCTGTTGAACAAACTACACATGGCGTAACTTGCATCGTTGAGTTTGAGGAGATGTGGTATTTATTTCTCTCATTTTGTATTATGAACTCTGAGAAGTGAGTCACGTGACGGTAACTGTATCTTTCACATGAATTCTTACACCACAGTAACAGCCTTTGATAAAACCATTTATGTTCACTCACTCTTGTAACTTCAGTTGGCTATTGACTCTACTATCACTGCTCCTATCAACGTTTTCTATGTAATAGCAGACACTATCTATTTTATGGTGTAACTTGACACCCGTTACCATGACATTTTGGTTCAGTGCGTATTTAATATGACAACATTTATAGCACATAGTTTCAGAATATATCGCAATAAACTACCTCGTACAAAGAAGTAACAAATCAACTCCCTAGCTTAGTTTTGGATTTCAAGGTAGAGAGAAGTACGATTTTGTAGCCTTTAAATGTTCAAATACACTCGCAATATGACTATTCTTAAAACCATAACACTGGATGGTAACGTTTAATGATACTGGGCAGTGTTTAGCATGAGCTACATAAATGCAACAATTTCGCTTTAATGTTTAAAACACAATGAACAAGTGGGGTAATTGTGATGTATAACACGATTTAATTTGGTTTTTTTTTTATAGATGGCGGGAAATATATATATACCTCGATTATTGAAAATGATAAAGATGATGATAAGATATTTCCACAAAGGCATGATAAATACAACTGACATATTTGACAACATCGACACAACCCTTTCATAAAATATTTTATAGCAAATACAGTTCCCATGCATCGGGTCTATAAATTATCCTTCTAAAGAAATATAGAAGCTATGAGCGAACTGGAAGGAAATGCCACGAGTACAATATTAACGATCGAAATGAATGTATTATACATTTCAATATATCACATCAAATAAAGAAGGTAATACTTAGGACATTAATGAATTTGAAGTTTTACATATACAAAGTATGACAACATTGTAAAAAAAACAAAAAAAAAACAACAACAACAACAACAACAACATAAAAGTACAGAATAAAATCGACAAAATACACTACATATGCCACTAGAGTTCAGAGACATAAATATCTCGATGTGACTATTAAATTCAACGAGAAATGCAACTTTACCAATAACATTTCTTTGGATGAACTAATAAACTTAGAGTACTTCAAGCATAAGCCTTGATGATAAGGCTATTTATTTTAGTTGCTATAACAACAGCCCTCTAATCACGATATAAAATGTACTCTAACTTCCTGCTCCTGTATGACAACAGTCTCTGTGCTAAAAAATGTCTTTTCACATGTAGTGATTTTCCTTTTCCGTTGAATTGCGTTGGAGTTTTGCTCCTAGCATTTCATCTTATCGCGACTTTAAGAGGGTTTAAAACAGACAATGCCATGTTTACGACGTTCATGTGGATCTCTATAAGCTTGCTATTGAGTTTCATATACAATTCACAAGGTTTTATAATCTTAGTCATGTATAACAAAAACAGAGTAAATATAAATATGTATCATCGTATAATATCATATAATGTAAACAGTAATGCAATATATTCTGTCATCATGTTATTATGTTTGAAAGGAAATTTGTGTTAGTAGAGTATGGCCCGAAATGTACACTGCATGGTAACTTTCACTGACTGGAAAAACAGCTTAATTACACATAGGGTGATACCTTTAAATAACTACGAAGTCGTCTCTCTATATTTACCGTTCCTTAAAGTCAAAATGATGTCCTCAGGCACGTTCTAAATGTAAATTCGTCTGTTCAATACATGCAATAAAATACAACATGGAAGAAAAATGTAAATCTATGGGTAAGAACGTACATATTAACCAAGTTTTATTGACTAGACTGACATTTGTGGGATTTTTTTGCTGTCAATGTTGCCTTTCGACCGCTACAAATATGAATGGATTTTACTTTAGGATTTTGATATTTCTGCTGTCTAAACTATTGAAGAGTTTCAGAGCAAAACCTATTTCAAAATGTTATGGTGGAATTGTGAATAAACAGTTTATGCTAGATGAATTGGGGAGAATGGTGAACCCAGAGTTTTGTCCTGCAGTTCAGGTCCTTTTACAGTATCCTATGTATGATTTCTTGAATATGATTCTGACAAAACGGTATACTACTATTATAAATAATGTACTTTCACGTAAATCTGATGTGAGTGAACAATACACAACTTCATACTTCTACAACAAATGTACTTACCAGGAATTTCTACTCTCAAATGCAGACGGAGACCGTTAATGTCATACGATTGTCGAAATTTATTCTCTGTGCAAGTAATCGTAGGGAACGACATCGAGTTGATGTATAGTTGAGTTATACTGTCTCTTATTTTTACGTAAACCCTCCTGTGTCTTGGTATGATTTATGTGTGTAGTTTGTATTATAGGCCAGTGGCCAAAATACTGCAAAAATATCATATCATATCATATCATATATTACGGTACAATACGGTACGACGTCAGTGCATATACCTCTCTTCGGTAGACTTCCAACAAAGGTGGTATATCTGTTGTATCAATCAGCATATAATGGTTCGAGAATTCGTACCTCCAATGCAGCGCTTTCTATAATCAAGTCTTGACAGGTACGGTTCGACTTAGAGTTATGCAATTACACTGTGCAACATAAAATAAAAATAACTGGACAGAGACTTTTTCAAAACATGGTCAAACAAGTTTGTGATATTAATCAGAGTAATTGTCCTTCCTAGTGTTATTGGTGAATAGTTTATTAAAATATACCCCTAAAAGCCAACAATGTATCCAGCACATAATGTTGATACATATTGATATGTAGGGTACAATGTATGCGTGCCTCAGTACCTATGTGTTTGGGTATATGTTGTGTATATCTTCCTTCATTTTATAATTTAAAACCAACGATGAATCTATAGGCTTTCAATCCACCTGAGGACATCAAAAACTAAACAAAATATAGCTTCCAATCTTCTTTGATATTTAAATAAATTGAATCAGTTGAACCTAATATTTGCAATATGATATAATATGGAATGATTCAATGTACGTAAAACTGACTTTCAGGATGGGATAAAATGATTCAATGTACGTAAAACTGACTTTCAGGATGGGATAAAATGATTCAATGTACGTAAAACTGACTTTCAGGATGGGATAAAATGATTCAATGTACGTAAAACTGACTTTCAGGGTTGGATAAAATGATTCAATGTACGTAAAACTGACTTTCAGGGTGGGATAAAATGAATCAATGTACGTAAAACTGACTTTCAGGACGGGATAAAATGACGATCGTGTCAAAAAAAAAGAACGAGTCAAAATGTGACATATACAGTAGACGTGCATATTATCCTGATTAACCTTCTTTGTGACAATTATCCATGGGAGATTAAAACCTTCAAACCTTTTACTTGTAACAACTGAAACCCATCCTTGAAGAATACTGTATCTCTGTAGACAGTGAGAAACACAGGCTATTTTGCTAGTGTTAGCAGTTATTGGTGTCATTTACAAAAGGATTCTAGGACACTGCCCCCGGACAACTGCCCCCGGACAATAGCCCCCGAAGGACAACTGCCCCCCGGACAATTGCCCCCGAAGGACAACTGCCCCCCGGACAACTGCCCCCAAACGACAACTGCCCCCCGGACTACTGCCCCCGAACGAAAAAGAGCTAGTATTACAGATGAACGGGTTTGTCATTCATTAAAAAGACACCGTCGGCAACTTACCGCCGCAATTTGTGTACATTATATTCACTACATTCACATGTTTTACTCTATTGTTATCTGTTACGTCATTCATAAATGTCGGCATGATGATTTAACTTACCGCCGTAATTCACATAATTTTCTGGAACATTATTCTCCTCTTTTAACCAGTTAACAATTATCGACGTGTTTAAGTTATTACACAAATATTTAGAAGGTGTTTTTGTTTTAAGTCAGTTTGAGACATTAGCTCAGAATATGCCAAATGATGCTGAGCAGGTAGTTGATTATTTTGAAAGTAACTACATTGGAAGACCAAGACGCAATGGGTGACGACCCCCACGTTTCCCAATTACAATGTGGAACATGAATAGACGAGTCAACGACGAGTTACCAAGAACCAACAACATATCAATGATATAGAGGGATGGCACCGCAGAATGCAAGCTAACGTTGCTTCTCATCACCTAAATATATGGCGATTTCTCAATATTCTGAAACGTGAGCAGGCACTAAACAACGTCGTCATCAACCAAATGATTGCCGGTGAATCAGCGCAAACACAACGTCGACGGTATCAGGATGCTGCAACCAGAATCCATGCAATAGTGCAAGATTTTGAAAATCGTCACGTGCTGGATTTTCTTCGGGGAATAGCCCACAATTTAAGTTTTAAACACTGGCTGATCACGATAAACCGAGCCGAGTCACCATTTACTGTCACCAAAGTCTTACGCGAATTCTGATATACATGTACATTCTGAGTCTCAATATTTTTTTCTACTTTTGACTTGATTTCTATCTTGTTACCTGTATATTTTGTATTGAACTGATAAAAAATAAATCTTTTCCAGTAAAAAAAATGACTTCGTGTTTGTGTTTGTGTATGATATATATTCACATGTTCCCATGTAGCAGAACATTGTTACTTAGGCCTCAGATCACAAACCAAGGTTATACACATTAAGTACTATCCATAACCACAAAAAAACATGAATGTAGTGAGTATAATGTACACAAATTGCGGCGGTAAGTTGCCGACGGTGACATTTTAATGAATGACAAACCCGTTCATCTGTAACACTAGCTTTTTTTTCGTTCGGGGGCAGTAGTCCGGGGGCAGTTGTCCTTCGGGGCAGTTGTCCGGGGGGGGCAGTTGTCCTTCGGGGGCAATTGTCCGGGGGCAGCTGTCATTTGGGGGCAATTGTCTGGGGTTGCAGTTGTCCGGGGGGCAGTTGTCCCGTTACCCGTATTCCATTAGCAGTAGAAAACAGTTGGAATGAAGACCACAACATTTTTACTGCAAATGTAGCTTGGAGCTTTAATATTAATCTTTTGATGTCTTACAATTTCAAACCTAACTCAACTTACCGCATATAGCATAACAATACCTAATGCATATATCACATATCACTGCAGACTGCAATGTGTCTTAAGACATTTTTGGAAACGCATCATGAGTAGATTACAAATCACTTCCATTTTAAATTTAAAATCTTGGGATGTGCCTTTTAATGTGAACTCACAAGGTTTTTCTAGATCATCTACTTGTGCAATGATGTCTTCTTATCGATATATTATATCTATGACCAATATTTCTATGCTTCTAGTAAGATTAATATTTGCATTTCTTTTGTGCCTAAATACTTTCCTCCCTGTTAAGGCAAGGATATGATGACACAAAAAGTCACCTCTGCTCATTCGTCTCTCCTTTTCATATCTTATATATACTGTATATAATTTGATTTACTTTAAAAGAAAAGTTGTGCTATACTTTCTTATTGTATTGTATTTCTTTCGTGAATGATTTGATGGTAATCTGTATTATATTATTTCGTGTTTGATTAAACTATAGAAACGAGTACAGCACGATGCACACGCTTCGTTATGTCGTCTTTCATTGTTGGGAATCTATCGTCCAGGACTTTTTCTTCGTTCAAATCAAATAATCTGTTGCTTTGAATATACTGAATTACATTTCCTCTAATTTCTTTAGTTAAAATATGGGGACTACAATTCGTAGTTGCTGATTGCCTGTATCCGCAACCGTAAACATTCACTCACTTACCCTTAAGAATTGAAATATCTTGAAAGATGATTGCTTTGGATTATGTTCAATACACAAATTACGTGACCATGAGCAATG
Source organism: Glandiceps talaboti (assembly GCF_964340395.1). Lineage (NCBI taxonomy): Eukaryota > Metazoa > Hemichordata > Enteropneusta > Spengelidae > Glandiceps > Glandiceps talaboti. Next base: position 25,109,473 of record NC_135557.1, on the reverse strand, counting down.
AGAATAGAGAAACCCCTGGTATACTTTATACTTTCCAATTTTAATTACATGATGGAAATATACAATAACAATTTTCGGTGTATTTGTTATGTTGCCTATATAAGTTGGATTATCTATCACCGTTCGCCTGTTTTCAAATACTAAAAACTTGCTTCGGGAAAAATGCACCTCTGTGGCAAATGTCCCTGAAAATCAAAGTGATTCAAAGCGCTCCAAAGTTAGAATATGGACAGTATTACAGTGTACAAATTTTACAGTGTTGTTTCCAAAGAGATATTCAACCATTATATATTTGCCTACAGGGTTAACTCTTGTATTCAACGGCCATACCATATTCTACAAAGACTTAATTTTAATAACCTTTTCACACGTTTTGTTTTTAAAACGATTCCATAGAACAATTGATAGATTTACATTTTCCTTAATACATTAACATGAACAGTAAAGTCATGTGTAAGACTATTTGATTGTCAACGTTCACACTACGTAACGGCCACGTGTTATTCAAAAAGTGTTGTGAGATGGTAAAACATTCTTCCACTTTAGAATGAGAAACATACATGGTTTGAAGAAATCATTTGTCCTTCTCCACTGTCTACCTGGATCGGACAGAATGATCATAATTTGCTGTTGCGGTGTTGAGTAAAGTGGAAGTGTGATATACTAGGGAAACCAGCATGTCAATAAAAGAGCGATTTGAGGAACAACAAGAAATATAAATCAGCAATTGGCCAACAGATGCTGAAAGTGGCTATCAACCTCCAGAACTAACTTCAAAATCAGTCACGATTATCGACAGTGAACAAATAATGAATAAAATAATATTGTTGGAGACCACGTACATCAAAGTCAAAAATTCGTCACTTGAGTCAAATATAGGAAAATCTGACATTGCACCAATCTACAGTGACATCATCACAGAAGGTGGACAGTTAGATGTACATAACTGACAAGTATTTTCACACTTGAATCTACATGTATTGAAGCTAATTATTACCTTTTCACACCTCCAGTATATACACTATATAACATAAACCAATGTTGGTAGCCTGAAGTCTAAATAGATGTTGATATGAATTATATATCAGTGCAAGACGTTCATACGAGAATATGATATACCATCTGTACAGCTTTGATATTACATATTTCGTTACCATTAATCCTATGTTTGACGTCACTGATGTTTGTCGAGATTAATAAATTGCTTTTTGGTCATGGAAAATCTATTAAATCCCACAGAAAGAAGGAACTCCACCTTTTATGTTTTGTTCACCAAGTTCAACCATGTAAGGAATCCACATACAATGCGTCATTGCCTTGTTTATTTTGTATAGGATTTGAATAATACATGTCTTGCTAGTAATATCATATCAAGGTGATGTAAGATGTATGCACCAACTGCAAATGCAAATACTATCATATTTCCAATAATACGAGACACCAATGGCTCTATACACACTGTCTGCTAAGTATCAAGTACAGAGATACCATGTTTGCTTGTGTAACAACACCAGTTCAACACTAGTTCAATACCTGTATTTTCACGTTAAATCTGATCTCGTTTTTTACCTCGCCATGTATACTTTATTCCCTTAGATGGAACAACTAATTTCATATTTGAAAACATTACCTGTAATAAATGGTATATTTTATATGTACATGTGTCCTACTGAATCTACCGTGATATTTCCTAATTATCTAAGAATTGTTTTAGTATTTCCTTATTTCCAATGTGATTTTAAATATTCTTTAATTACTTGCCCCCTCTATTGTATGGAATCAGTGCTGTAGTATTGTTGAAAACTAAATATTTTATTTCTGTTTACCTACCCGATGCTACAAAACAAGCAGTGTCACCGATGCTGCAGGCTTGCTTCCTAGAAAGGAAGTCGTTTTCTAGTTGATAAGATCACCGATGTGTGTTCTTTTAGTGTACGCGTAACTGCCTTTTATAAAGCATTCACATGTCGATTGTAATCTCGTCGGCACTGTTGTAGCGAAGCTATTGTACATTGCATTTACCAACATCACCATGGTTATAACGTAAAACCTGAGATCTTACTTGAATATGTACAGACAATGCTGATGAAGTAATCATAGTATGCATTATTATATCATTAATCTTGTCATAACAGTAGATTCAGTGAGTATAAAGGTAACTACGTAAAGGTAAACTCAACTTAAAGAATTATTTTTAAGTTGTTATGGAAACCACTTATGCTACACCACATGCTGCCAGGATGACTGTTGTGTATCATTATTCGTTAATCATTCATATTGAACATATATACAATTGTAACCATGACTTGTCCATGTCATACGAGTGGGCACATTCCTCAATGAATAGTATACTGTACTGCAGCGCCACCTAGTGGCTAAGAAAGAGCTAGGCATTACATGCGCCATTTTGAATAACTGTTTGAGGATGTCATAACGATGTGATCACGTGATATGAACTAATTTTTCTGTACCCATAAGGCAGTTCACAATATTGTGTGACAAGTGCAAGTGAACGAAACGTGAACTGAAATACGCCGTGTATCATATTATGTAGTCTTATAAATATATACATGCATACAGTGATAATATGTCAGATACATGGACAAGTGCCTCAAAGGCGTATTCTTTGAACACGTATTCACTAGCTAGCAGTTCAGTTAAAGTTTACTATATATTGCAACAAAGTATTTCGTCAACATGATTTATTTACACCTTATATGAATTCCAAGATACTATATGTTGCCTACTGATGAGCATCGGGGAACAGGGGTCATTATTCTCGAAGAACATATTCACTAGCCGACAGTAAAACCGAACTAAACGAGTTAATGGTATATCTGTTGCAGATGTTGCTCACTGAACGACATGTTTTATATTAACCTTTACGGTGTTTGCCGAAATCGATAACAAATATGTAAGGATCCGAAGTACAGGCAGTGATATTGAAATGCCATCTCTGTGCTTTAATGTGAACATAATCAAATTAGTTTTTGATAGAATTCATTTTAGAATCGTAAAATTCCATTACAATTTATTACTTTGGCATTGTAATATTCTTGTGTTTACCACCCAGGTTTGACGATAAATGTTGCTAACATCGTGTTCTGAAAGTAAAAACGATAGCTATCGTGAAGAAAGGGAAGGACGCCAAATAAAATGTCCATTCACGAATATAGATAGAGAAATCTGAATTTTATTACTGTTGTATAAATGAGTTTTGTGTTTCTTTACTCAATTACATATTTAATGTGAAATAATCATTTAGTAACGGTCAGATCTGACAGCATCTCATTTACGAAATGAACTGAATTTCATGAAAGTGTTTAGGTGTATCAAAACATTCATTAACACCAACATTTTAATGACACTGTGTATACGTAAACCTGTCAAAGCTAAAGAGTAATTTTATGATTGCAAGCACAGATTGATGTAAATATGACATGATTTGTTTGTAAGTACGTGTTTATCATGTAAACCAAATGGTATAACACTGGAAAAATATGAGTCTACACGGTGATATATAGGTGGTTTCTGAGCAGCGACAAAACGGCCACAAAAAGCAAGCCAGACAAACCTTATTTTTGCTAACCAAAGCTTATACAATAAGATGTATTTACCTGACATATGAATTTTAGCTATCATTTAAAATGTATTAGTATTTGTATTGATGTAAAATATTTCAGCACACAATAAAATAAACAATAACACTTCTGTGACCATTCATTGACTCTATAAATATAAAAAACGTTTCACATATATTCCTCATGTTAGCTTTGTAAGTTACTGCCACCTCATATTCTACGACATAACTTACATTCAGACGCTTGTCGTGTACCGTTAATTAAATATACTCAATTGACATCAAATGATTTTGATTTGCTGACATTTACAAAAAGCAATTTGGACTAGTTAGGTGCCAAAATCATAAAAAGACGCAAAATAAAGTGAGTGAAATCAAATTAACAGCCTTCTAATAACATTTTGCTGAGAGTAGTGGGTGTAGTATGAGATCTCGTTGCAAGCTTTATTAGATTTCTATACACCTCACTGTGACTGCCCTCAGATTGGACCGTCATCCTAGGAAGAGTAAAAGAACAGACTGAACACGATGTTAGCATTTCAACTGAACTGAAATATTACCTAATTACCAAATTCATATTTCATTGAAATGCAACATTAACACACAAACATGTCCCACCCGTATTTGATAACTATTAAGAACATGCATATTTTGGGGTCGTTCTTGAGATATAACGTCGACAGACACTCCGACAGATAGACATGTAGATGCAATGATATGGACGGGCAGACAGGTTGACAGAGTTAACATACGTGCACCGTGTAGATGCACTCAGATGGACGAACAGACAGGTAAGTATAGAGACTTGTAGATGCAGTCATTTGGATCTCCAGACATGTAGACATATAGTTAGATACACAGAAACAGATATACACAGAGTTTCTGTCTCCTTTCGCCAAGTAGAGTGCTCAACCAGCTTGGAGAGCAATACATACATTAAAAATGAAAGGAGGCGAGTCTGTTATTTCATTGCGGATTTACTACTGTCCGTTTCACCACAAAGAGGGATAGATACAAAAAGATGCGCGGTCACACACACACACACACACACACACACACACACACACACACACACACACTAATGACACACATCTAAAACTGCAAACGCGTACTCTGAAAACCAGATTCCTGTTATATAAGTTTAAAAAGCAAGGTATGAGTATATGACGTCATCAACAGTGTTATTTCTTGTCTTTGTACACGTTCAGTGTTGTATTGTAACTGAATCACCATGCAATCACTTTGAGACGTGTACTCTATTCAATAGAGTAACTCTACACTTTGAGATGTGTACTCTGCTCAATACAGTAACTTTTCACTTCGAGATGTGTACTCTACTCAATACAGTAACTTTTCACTTTGAGATGTGTAGTTAGTCTACTCAATACAGTAACTTTTCACTGGAGTAAAGCGTTTATTGAACTCAATGTATTATAAGATTATTTAAAGCGAATAAACAAACAAACTAACCAACCAACCAACCAACCAACAAACAAACCGACAAACAAACAGACAGACATACGTACGTACAGCCAAACAAACGAACAAACAGACAAACAAAAATGAGCAAGAAATGTTATCAATTCAATGAGAAGGAGATAACTCAAAGAACCACAAATTCATCGATTTATTTACCATTACATTTCTGATCAGGCAATACTGTATCAACAATACACGTATTCATTACACAGTATTAGTATTTGTAATATTTGAATAGCCTAAAACAGTACTGTGAGTGAAAGTCTAATACATTCCCTAGCAACCATGATTTCTGCATGCAGTGATTGATGCGCAACATAGATAGACGTTAAAAATAACTTGAAAGTATGCCTTTGTGGCTTGTAATGCAATGATACCAGAAGGCGTATCAAAGTATCAAATGTTCAGAGCCATCCTCGTCATTTAGGGTTAACATCGCAGTCACGCATGCAACCCCATGGGCAAATTGTTTTGGTAAGCTTAAGGCGAGTACTTCTCAGAGATCACGAATCTTTGAAGTAATTAAAGCGCGACAAAATAAGGGAAACTTCAGTAATTAGAAGCGGGGGGGGGGAAGAGTCGGGTGAATCAAATCCAGTCTGTTGCGTAAACAGTGACCCTCCCCCGTTTCTGTTCTCTAAAAAGCCACCCTTCTTCAAGTTCATTTCTGTAAGACATGATCCTCCTTGTTGTATAATTATTTGGTTGTTTTAAAAATGTGATAAAATGATCTCAGATATCGAAAGGGACACGAGTTTCAGATTCCATTGTTAGGAATTTCCCACCGCATTGATAATGATATATATTCGTTGTTTCCACCACACCACTACCACCATCAGAGTGAATTTGTATCGTCATTTAGTACCATACTTTGATCCAAATGGCAGAACTGAAGGCCAGAACTCCCAAAGACTAGATGGAGACAGTACCAACGTTGTCATGACCAAGATCAACATCCCTGTCCCACTACATTATCTTATCTTTAGAAAACGTCTTTCACTTTTCCCCTGAGAGACGAAATCGTTTCCTCACTCTACAGCTAACAACTGATATGGACTACATGATATACTGTTAGACAATGGTGACAGTGTTGGGATCTTACAATAATGGGATGAGGATGTGGTAGCAGCGGTGGGATACCAAATACCAAAATAATAAAATAATGCAAATTAACCATTAACTATGTATCAATTTAAAGTACGACATTCCTCTTATTCCCTAGTTTCCTAAAACATGGTCCTCCATTGTGAATGTATTTGCAAAAATATGAGTCATTCCCCAATTCACCTGCCCCTCTTCCCCATTACTGAAGGCTCCCTAAATATGAATAACGATTGCATAATCATCTCTAGTTAATAGTCCTAAATAGTTTTTGAAATTTATCTGCCTGTCTGTGGGTATGCGTTTGTCTGTGTATATGTTGTACTTTCTGAAATCAACTGTACGTTCAATGATGCAAATGTAATATTCATCTGAAATGCTCCTCATCAATGGAATGGTGTAAATAATGTTAAAGTAATATAGTTTTCAAAGCGCCGAAGCGACTAATATGATTTCTGATTGTTCAATCAACCTGAATAAGTTATTGACATACATTTGTCATCACTTCATTCAAAACCACACTGTCTCTTCTTCACAGACTATCGACTTTCTTTCCACGTTCATTTAAAGCTTCATTAGATCTTGTCGTTATCCTGGGGACAATAAGTGAGCATGCGGTGTATAGTTTTTACAATCAGGTCTACTCAGCTGTACAGTGGTTTTCTAGTTTCTTGTTTTCGGTGACCGAGAAGAAAAGCCTTACTTGTGTCAACTCCTATCTCTACACATACACATCATGATCAACCTACAGAGAGATATCAGAAAATATTTTGCATGTAGCAAGATAGCACACAGTCTAGTTGCTAGACCTTCGGGCTTTCTTCCTATACATTACGACAAGCTTTAGTGAAGATGGAATTCAGAGGTCAGACGTTCCGCCCTCAATTTATCGTATAGGAAGAAAGCCCGGAGGTCTACCAGCAAGACTAGATCCCACATGATCTCATACAAAACTTTACTGATTAACACAGGTGACGCATGTATGTATGTATGTATGTATGTATGTATGTATGTATGTATGTATGTATGTATGTATGTATGTGTGTGTGTATGTGTGTGTGTATGTACGTACGTACGTACGCACGCACGCACGCACGCACGCACGAACGAACGCACGGACGTAAGTACGTAAGTACGTACGTACGTACGTATGTATGTATGTGTGTGTATGTGTGTGTGTGTGTGTGTGTGTGTGTGTGTGTGTGTGTGTGTGTGTATGAAACTCATTGTGTCCACAATTGCAAAGGAGTCTAAATCTATTTACCGCTTTAAATTGTAACTATTCGGCTTACGTATATAATGATATATATTGTACAGATTTAGCTAACGTCAGGTCTTCTCTTTCCAATCGTCAATTCCTGAATTTAAATTACCAGAGACAAGTTAATGTCTTAAAATAATCAATTGGAACAGATGTAGACATCACTATGAAGGTATTGATGAACAGCTGTTGAGTTCTCGTGATTGGTGACCTCAGGCCTTATGGTTATATCACCATCAACATTATCAATATTTCAAAGTCTTGAGATGCCATAAAACCGAATTTGAAATTAAGTAATCAATTTTGGTTAGAGGAAATCATTTTGTGTAAGACGTTTGTTTTAAGAGAAATCGATAGTTCAGTGTACTAAGATAAAGCATTTGAACAACACAAGCCAAATAGAACTGAAATGAAATCAATGTCTTCCTGTGTTAATGACGATTTGTATTGATGGAATTACGTCCAAAAGATATGCATACATATTACAATC
>NC_135557.1:25084062-25099062 GCF_964340395.1 Glandiceps talaboti | reverse complement strand
TTGTCAGCAGCATTCTGACAAGATGTATAGTTGTTAGTACTATACACTTACCGAGAAATGAAATCATTGAACTATAAATAACCCCTGCTTGGCACTGAAATACGAAGATGAAGACGTTATCCTGGTACATGGTTGGGCGTCACAGCGTACTTTAAAAAATCTATCTGCAAGTGAAACTTACTTTTGAATATAATTTGTTCAATACACTTAAGGCTAACAGATAATGTGTTATTCATCGGAATAGGTTGTTATCACGAAATATTCGTACGTGGGTATCTATAATTTAGCCCTTAGACAGACTGAATATTACTTGCTCCAGTGCATCTCTTGGCGTGACAGGAATCGTAAGCATACCAACAATGCCGCATTTGATCGTTTAGCTTGAACGGTTTTGATTAACTATTTGTTAAGGACTGCTTAGCTCCATATATATTTTCAATTAAATTACTGTATTTTTTGCAATGAAAGTGTTTTTATTTTACTTGGATAACTTTTATTTGTAATTATGGACTAATTAAAATAAATCACACATTGTTACATTATAATTCATACTACAAACACTCTTCAAATCCCACAATAAAGATATATCAAGCGAAGAAAGTGAGCTTAATTGTCATTTTGTTCATAATGAAATGTTACAATTTCACTGGTAGTTGATGAGCCAGACGACTGTACCTTGGTTAAATTGTAATCATTATATAAAAGAATATTGGGAAACTTTGTAAATGTGTATAGTTGTTTATTATTCGTTGTTTGACAATGATTAAATATATACATTAACATAGTCTTGTTGGTATAAATGGTTGCAGTATACCGCTAATTCATTACGCAAGGTGCTGCAAAACCACGTGTTGCCATTGACATTATCCTAATAGTAGTGTATAAAGTCTGGTAAGAGTAACCTATTAGTCTCAATAAGGCTACAGTCCTTGAACACACTTAAATTACTGGCCTACAAAGCCAAATGCGAATGCAAATCTCAGCAAAAGCATAATTTTTTTATTACTTTTGGTTTGTGTATGTAGTCGCTATTTTCCTCGTGTATCTATGCTGAATAATTGACAGGTGACTCATTACACGTTTCAATCTTAAATGGCCAATGCCAATTCCAATGGAAATAAATGCATTGTTTAGATCTGACAAATATAAACAACAAGCCTTAATTGATTTGAGTCTAAAGGCAATTCTATTGATATTCTTGACATGTTAGCCGTCATTACATTAAATTATAAGAAACTGAGCTAGCATATCATTTTATGGAATTTAATATTCCTGATATATTGTACCGTCCTTCAAGCAATATCAACCTATGAATTAATTACTTCATGTCATATACAAACTCACATTATTTTGTTATGTACACTAACCGTTGAATCTTTGAAACTCAAATTGATTGATCGCTCAATGAGGAAATGAATGAGATTTACTTAATCTGTGGTACTGTTACTTCCTTTCAGGACAATCGAATCAATCCAATAGTTGGAAAGAGTGGTTTTTCACGTTATCGCTACATTAATCTTATTACGATTTGACATCAAATCAATTCATTCATTAATTCAGATTGGTTGGAAATAATCCCTGTGGTCAGCTTATTTTAAGTTCAATATTCTCTGACAATTGATTAGTTAATGTCACGTATAACCTATTTAATGTTGCCAATTATATGTATTACAATTAGACAGACCTCAGTCAATTAACCAGTAATTGTAAAACTCAACACAATTTAATATTACAGAATGCCATTTATACCATGGAAACGTGCAACTGAATATAGGAGATTTTTTTCTTTCCTGGTACGACTTAAACAAAACTCCATAATTCAGAGGTTATTTTATGAATTACGTTTTAGTTACTGATGCTGGCGGTGAGGGTGGGGGTAGGAGATTGATTGCCAGACGTATTTGATTTTGTAAATTAGATTATATTTCAGTGGTTGCAGATACAACAGACAATTGTATGTTTTTGAAATTTGTCATTTTTAAATTGTCTTAATATGTTGATTATGTGATTAAATTAGCATATTTAATCATGTGACCTCAAAAAGTCAATTACAAAACATTGTAAATATCACTATTTGAATGGATGACCTTTAACCTTTACCACTGAACTCTGAGAGACAGACATACAGACAGACAGACAGACAGACAGACAGACAGACGCATAACATAACAAATAGAATACTTCAAAAAATAATAAGGATTTCTTTTGCTTTGCTTACAGGCAATTGTAAACGCAAGGAACCACAAAGGCATATATAAGCAATGCTATCTATTCCTAGAGGGAGAAATTAAATGTAGACCACTTCAGATGCCAGTAATTTGCCATTTGAAAGTAGAACGTAAATAGTACCCGACATGCAAATGTTAGGTCACTATGGGTCAAAAGTCCATACCATGTGGTAAGATCTAAGTCAATCACTAAAGGCTATGTGAACATGATGTGTTATAATATAATAATTTAGTCATCAATATGCAGTCCACATATATCATATGACATATATATGTCATGAACATAATATTATGATATATTCAATCTACACTTCTCATTACTATATAAATTGGTGTGGATCATGATATCAAAAATATGATCGACTTTTATAGGATTCAGAGCAATTATTGATGAGATGAGAAATTTCACCGTTTAATGAATAATTTGTGACATTATATATTGTTAATTGCGGGAGAGGTACAATGTTAACAGCTCTCAATAATATTCTTCATTCAGCCGGAAAACACTCGTGATGTAAGAGTATATTCGCTTCCTGTCTTCGACGCATAGGGACAATACTCATTAGTGATGAGTTCGTGAAGACTGAATATATGGAAAAGTATAAGTTCATGTGTTTATTCGTATGTAAAGGATGTAATATTGTGGTACTCTCCGTGAAAGTACTGCTATATTTATACCAACATTATGACATGTATATGCTCCACAACTGAATAGAGAACCGGGATTCATTTCACGTCCGTTATACAGTGCTTCCTTTTCCACTCAATGCTATTAAACCATCCACATAACGATGAATGCCGTTTTGAAATGTTATCTATCCTCGTTGATAGTAATGTCAAATGGAGTATGTCTACAGGCATGGTTTCTTGCAGAGGATATTAGTAATAAATCGCTGTTCTCAAATGGTACAGCTCCTTACAATATCGTGTATAGATTAACGTATTATTTTACTGGCAATTGCAGCTGCCTAAAATTCATTATGCCTTCATTAACACAATCGGAATAATGCAGCTATTTTGACGAACATGATAAGAAGATTAAAATTCAGTTCAAACGTGCTTTTTAATGCCATTGTTATCTATTCGTGAATTCATAGTTCTATTTCATAGCTTTTCTGCGGATAGTGACGTAATATTTAATCGTTTGAAGTAGTTTCATAACATTGCTCTGATGTTCAAGATAACTATTAGGCCCTAATCACCCATACCCAAAATATCCATACACCGTCGCCAGATGCAGTGTTAAGCTTACATTTATCACACAAACTAATGTAACCTATATTTATTCATATGGAATTATTTAAATGGAGTATGACGACTCCTGAAGTTAGCTAGCGAAGAGAGGACACTGTCATGGGTGATCAACTGTGTATACAAGACTAAAAAGCTAATAATGACTAGAAGGTAAAGGGACAGACATTTAAAATACAATGAAATGTCATGTGATTGAACAGGCATATTATGAATGGTCTTCAAAAAATCTACTCGACAGCCACAAACAATATGTACTGGCATGCCTCAAAGATCATCCTTGTGTTTTGTGTGAATTCAGAAATTTTAATTCGTCATTAAGCCGATGGAAAAACTAGGTAGGATTTAGAAACATTCCTCGTTTGCACATTATATAAATCATAAAGAGATTAAAATGATCTCCTGATACCTGAAATATGAAGTTAGTGCCCATCAATATCGCTCAGTTTTATCACCTGTTCGAAACAAAAAACCTAAGCATTGTGGAATTATTCCATTTTAATCCATTGACATGCTTGAAACAGTATACATTGTTACAACTAATCAAATTGGCAACAACCTACTGTAGGGTAATGGTAGCTCCCGCACTGAACAGGTAGAAGATGACATTTAGCAATATAAGGAATTTCGGTTGAGGCAGCCGACTTTCTTGTTACTTAATCATTACCTTTCTTTGCATCCGTTAGCTCTACTTGTCCATCAACAAGGACCCTTCGAAACTTGGACATGATTAACAAGACTTTTTTTTCCAAAGAAGAAACACGAAAAATAGCAATCGTAGAAAAAAAGAGTTGAATTAATCGATGTGTCAACAGTGTCTACACCGCGAATAACGTTAATCAAATCATGGCATTTATCTAGACTCTAAAATCAGTCCAAGACATTTCCTATCCTACACAACACGTTTAATTCAATTCAAGAGATTATACATAGTCGTTGTCTTACTTGAACATTGCTTAAGTGCTTTCGAAAGCTAACAGGAAACGCCAGAAGGTTTCTCTTAAATGGTCACCATAGGTGAGTCGAGTAACTGCGTCAATCTACTGCTGTGTTTATTTCATGATCAAGGCGTTATTTCTTATCGGTACAGATGACGATTTCTTGTCATTTTGGAGACACAAATACATAATCACTTAATCTTGTACTTTTGATAATGTTGTGCTCTTCTGCACGTAACTATCACAACATATACTTTCAGGGACACAGGCGTTATGGAATTTTTAAAATATAAAATATCATATCTTAATAAATAATTTATCATCTTCCTCGTTGAGGCTTGAAAAAAAGATGAAATAAATAATAGGTTGTCATGTTGAATAAACTAGGTATAAATATTATGTTATTCGAAAAGAAAATTAACTGTGTCTAACAAATGGTGTAGCTGCCCTCATGGAATGCGTGCATGCGATAAAGCTGTCCTTGAGTATTACCTAACATTTGAATATAATTAATTTTTAATATATCTTCACCAACAAGCTTTAAATGACACTTAGGTTAGAAGCTGACATTTATGAAGACATTATTTAATTAACCGAATCATTAATTATGCATTCAGACATGATAGATTTCAACTTTGGCATAATCGTTTCCTATCGTCGATCGTCGCTCTAATTAACACATCGTCAGATCAGAGTACAATCAATGTTGCATTTTCCACAAAGAGTGAGATGGGTTTGAATTATTGTTTTGAAATCGTAACATGTCTAAGTGATTGTCGGTCCATTTATTTTTGATAAACTGTATAATATGTCTACCCATTGATCCTGAGAGTAACGGAGTCAGCAAAATATACGGTGTTTGTATATTCTGACGTGTATCTTGGCATTATTTAGCCTAGTTGGTTGATTTGAAGTGTCTTCAGTTAGTGTCAATTGAAACCTGCGTGGGTGTGGGTGTGCACGCAGTGTTGTTAACTGTGAATGTACTATTGCAAGGTCAGAGACACTGGAAAAACAGACAAGCAGACAAACAAACAAACAAAAACAACAGCAACAACAACAATATTATAGGACAATATACATGTTCCTAATTTTACATCGTTTCTTTTATCTGTGACGGCAATTGAGTATGCGTGAAAAATATGACTTTTATCGAACCAAAACGATCGACTAATCTTATAGACTACTGATTATCTGCTTGCTATCAAATGCACTGTGTGCAATGGAAAACGAAGGAAATTATCAATGACGACAGCGATTTGACATTTAGACAGCATACAGTGTTGTTGTATAATGACATAACAACTGTATATCTAATTTATTTATTGAGTTTCTGAAGGACAGTTATCTTTATCTACAGAGAAGGCATCTGACAACGTGTAAACACCGCATTGTATTCCAAACGCTTGAATGAAGATCGCTCACATCTTGTCGTGTCGAAATCTCTAGTGAATTTCCTGAATGGAAATTAATGTGTTTTTTTTTATCTTAGGTTACGGGATACCTTTACCTATGTCATCCTTATGTTGAAGACGGAAAATACTTTACAAATGACGTCACCAGTTGTGACGATGAGCGTGGCATTCAATTACGTTGCATATTTTACTTTATCACTTTAGATGAAAGAATTGATAAGTGAAGACACATATCACTGTCCACTGTCGTCATGAAGAGGAAGTTTACAGTTTGACTACTAGTGTTGTATACAGAATCAACAATCGACAAGTTCCAGTTATTTCTAGTATATTATTCTGACTTTGTGATACTACAGATGTGATGTACGGGTACAAATGTTGGTTGAAGGAAAATTCTTACACACACACACACATACACATACACACACACACATAAATATATATAATATAACCTCCACCCTCTGCATATTGGACGAATGTCATAATATCATCTATTGCCTTCAAACATATATAGTAATAGCTAACTAAAATTAAATCACTCTAAATTACAATGCCTACAATACATAAAAAAGGAAGTACAAATATACATTAGTTAGATAACATACAAGAAACAGAATTTCACCCTTCTAACAGTATTTCATACCCAATATAAAATATTGTGACCTACATTATACACTGGTACTGTACTGCATTATGGAACTGTTTATTCGTTCAATAAGGCAGTCGCTGTCTTAAAATTGTTCTTCTAAACTATTCGTTTTAATAATACGTCGATACTTTTAGTAGGAGGTAATGGTCCGAAGAAAGATTCATCAAAGTTCAGTATCAATAGCTTCAAAGCATCTAAAAGGAAATGAGGTGCCAGCAAAATAGGGACAGTTTACAATTTGCCGCATATAAAACGTAAGAGTAGATAACATTGGCATAAATAGAACAGTACAGTATCACTACACAGTGATACATGTAATATAGCCTGTAGTCAATTAAATGTCAAGCCTGGTGAAAATGATATTACAGAACAAACAAATTAGACTGTTCTCATTTAATAAAAGATCAGCATCTCAAAGAGACCGAGCAGTACAGCTATGAGATCACTTGTCTGATAATACCAACAGTTTAAATGACTTGTACGTTAATAAATTTATCTTGATGATCGTATCTATTTATTTCGACATAGAGCATTGAGGTATTTCAGTGGTGTAGATCAGTCGTGCTATATATGCATGACATATACTAGTACATTATGTGTGTGTGTGTGTGTGTGTGTGTGTCTGTCTGTGTGTCTGTCTGTCTGTCTGTCTGTCTGTCTGTCTGTCTGTCTGTCTACGACTTTGTTTATTTGCTTGTGTAAACAACTTAAAGTAAATAACAAATTGCTAGACCGAATTGTTTGTGTGTTTGTGTACGTGTGTTATAAATTATATTGTTATATAAAGTTTATGGCAATAGTTCAGTCTCCATTGTCCATACGATCGGTACAGGGAAGAGCTTGTCTACAACATAAGTCGTACTGTACCCATTGTGAAGAGTATGTCATTTTGTTGGCTTGTGTGGTGTCTCCATCAATAATATGAAATTCAAATCTAAACAATCTAATTTGTGGAACATAACTCTTACATGTATATATCACATGGCTCTACGATGCAGAGGACTTTATCAGTATGTGAATGTCTCTATAGCATAGAACGTACTTAGCAGTCATGTGGCTATGGAGCTATAGCACGATGTACAAGACCGTTAGGACAGTAACAGTATGGATCAATAACACAATGTACATGACGTATTTGGTAGTAGCTCTATGTAACGGTGTGCAGGTCGTATTTAGTAGTAGCATGGCTGTATAGCACGATGTACAGGTCGTAGTAAATAGCATGGCTGTATAGCACGATGTACAGGTCGTAGTAAATAGCATGGCTGTATAGCACGATGTACAGGTCGTAGTAAATAGCATGGCTGTATAGCACAGTGTGCAGGTCGTATTTAGTAGCATGGCTGTATAACACGATGTACAGGTCGTAGTAAATAGCATGGCTGTATAGCACAGTGTACAGGTCGTATTTAGTAGCATGGCTGTATAGCACAGTGTGCAGGTCGTATTTAGTAGCATGGCTGTATAACACGATGTACAGGACGATTTTATTAGTCGTATAGCTCAAAAGCAAGGTGCACATGACGTACAGTTATTGTCTAATGTCTTTTGACTGTACAGCACAATGTATTACTGGACATAATCAGTACTGTAGCTGACGACAGTGTGCCACGTATCTGCTTCTGCTTGTCCACAATGTACTAAAACAAAGCTTTGAATCGTGATGTGGTAATAGTTGGGATGATGTCTATCTCCTAGTTAAAACGTATGGAACAAATAAATCAATAAATGAGTGTACAATATAAATAATGTTGTTGTCGTTATTTTCATGTTATAATATAAAACAGTATTAAAAGTACTTGTGTGAATGTTGATTTTTGTCCTTTGTTACACACTATTGCAAGTAATGGCAGTCTCTGAAAACCCAACACTAAGCCAGTAGTACTGTACCATATCAGTGTGACCCGATTTCATAAATTAAATGAACTAGACTGACTTTCATGTTGTCGTTGTTGGCATTACATGTTGAAGTACTATGCAGACCAATTAACCTCTAATTATTTGACCTATATAAATCAAATAACATCGATGGGTTTGACCTTGCTGTCATGTGGTCTGTTTTCTTAAAGTGTGGTCATTAATTCATATGTGAAATTGGATCTTGGGTGATTAATAGTTTGACATTGAATGGGGAGTGCATCAATTTGATACCTACCCAGTGTAAAAGGTTTAACTTATACAATGAATAACACGATTTTACTGCTGATTGCACTTTGATTGGTTAATAATTGATTCGTAAAAGGTCACGTCATGACTTCCAAACATATTCGTATTGTTTCTAAAACTAGGTAATGTTCATATGCTAGCAGCACCGATGGAAACAACTATCGGCATAAATATCACGACGTTGTTGCTAGGTGTATATACAGTTGTTTACAAAGAACTCTAAGCCTCTGATATTTACATACTTTCAGTCAAATTATATATCATTGTTGCTCTGTGCTGTTTATTTAAGTCACCGTAATATCTTTGTACCGGTTGTCAAGGATATTTCCATGTCAGTAAATTTGTATTTATATATAACATTAATATAAAATTAACAGGTGCACTTCTCTATATATATTTTCCACATACTAAAGCCACTAGCTAAATGCATGTATGGTTTCAACAATATGGCTAATCAGAGAATTTATGATCGATTTGATTTTGAATTGTGAGTCGTGTTGAAATGTGTGTCACGAATATGCAGTACTGTACCGTTTAATGAATACTTTCATAAAGAACGATACCAACGACTTGTGAAATATTTGAACTACAAGAAAATGATTAAAGATCAACTAGCCATAAGTGTAGTATTTGATTGCCATAGGATTGGTACACAAAAGGACTTAATTATGATATCGTAAACCCTTGCATCGGCTGTAGATAAACATATCTACACATACACTCTGTTTACCATTGTGATGTCCACACACGTACATATTCACAAACTTGGTGTGATACTTATTAGTATTACCGAGTAAACGGAAACAGAACATAAACAGATTTGTGTTGCTCTAGTACACGTGGTGTAATAAATACACTAAATGTGACAATTGGGTCTGTTCCCTTATAGTATACATAGCCGTCATGAAGTGTGCAGGGTGCTAATAGTTAATAACATTGTTACACATGGCTGCCAACGATAAGCGATTTCTCACAACACCAATCCATACCCGTTATGTGTCGTGATAGTAACTGAGACTGTACCGTTCCTCGTCATTTATACTTATGACGTCACAAAAATGTAACAATGCCTAGTTACTACGTGCGATTTGACATGTTTTCTTGTACTCAAATAACATACGTTTATTAAGCAAATGCATACAAAGGTAAACAATCACAACACACTGTGCATCTTTCTTAATTCCCTTCAAACGATATCCGTAATGTCGTAATTCAACGGGAACAAACTGTCGATTTCCCGGAAAACGACAATTGTGGTAACGTCGCAAAAAACACACTACAACATTAATTCCAATTTACAGACGATAAGTGAACAACTCAATATACATTAAGGCTATTATTGCTACATATCCATAGTGGGAGTAGTAGAGTAGGAGCCACCATCCTATACCATCACTACGTCTTTGACATATAGTTGCGTGTTCCAACCTACGGTTTTTACAATTATCTAGCCTTTTTTATTTGACCGAGTACTCGTACTTTAATGTAGACAACTGAATACTATTCTCGCAAGTAAGCACACATTTTCCGCTGCGGAGAATAACGAATGTTGCTGAGATAAGAGTTCCACTTTTAAGACAGAGCACACACACCAACAAATATTAGATTTGTAAAATACTTTGACCGACCTATAATAATGTGAGTCATTGAATTTTAATTTTCTTTTCTTAGTGTTATTGTTCCCTAAGGTGTCATATGTGTCATCTGTAAGGAGTATTGTGATTGGTGTTCACTAGATACTACGTCATAATTACACGTTTAGGCTTTTAGTGTCCTCTCTCCAGTTTTTTCTGTGTTGTCAGAAAAGTTGTCATGTTTGATAATAATCAGGGATTTATGTTCCATGTATGGTAATCGAAAAGTGTCAAATTTGTGATTACTAGTTAAACACGTCGGATTGTTAATTCATTTTGACACAATGTTGGATTTGATACATTTATGTCATATCTGTTGACATTTCTTGGCATAAAACACTTAAAGGCACTTAGCCAACCTTTAGTGAAGAGAACGAGTGTCAAATATCACAAGTAAACATACATAAATGGACATAGTGTCCGATAAATAAACGACTCACACTTAATGCTTGTTAAGGAAAAATTGTATCGGGGGTACTTTATATCTGAAAATTACGATTTAAAGCAATTTTTTGTTTCACCATTATCGTTATTATTATTACTGTTATGATTATTAAACGTTATTAAACTCGTTAGAGACTATTCCGGAAAGTCTCTTCCCACACAGTGCAGAGATAAGAAAGTATTACAATATATATATTAAAATACAAACCGATAACTGGATGCAAAATTGACAAATACCAGAAGGTTAGGATAAAATGACAACTATAAAACTGTTTCCTAAAAGATGCAATTTACATTTACCTTTTAAAGACTAAAGAGACATGCAGGATTTAACAAGTACACTAATTATCATTCCG
This sequence comes from Glandiceps talaboti, assembly GCF_964340395.1. Lineage (NCBI taxonomy): Eukaryota > Metazoa > Hemichordata > Enteropneusta > Spengelidae > Glandiceps > Glandiceps talaboti. The sequence goes on along the minus strand of NC_135557.1, from coordinate 25,087,981 downwards.
TCTTGTTTTCAAGGAAATCAAAAATCTGTTATTTCCCGTTAAAATAGGTACTAGTATCTTAATCTGGCGGCCATTTTGGATTTTTTATTGGTGGATTTCCATACCATTTTCAAACCAATTTACAACATTTTACGGTGACCCCTCATTTACTGCTTGAATTTAACCTGAGAATATGCGTGCGATTTCTTGACTAAGGTAAACCTTAAACATTTAAAACTTATATATACGAGGTGTATTCTAAGTTTTATAGGGTACTATACGATTTTACTACATTGTTCTAAACTAATGAAATTAGTTTAAGTGGGTGTTAACGATAAACTACATGATGATCGATGGAACAGTGTACATGGTTATATGTCATCTATATCATTAACCGTTATAGCCTGTTATATTTTATATGACCACCTATTAAACTTACATTGCTTTTTCAACATTTCCTGACATTTGTAATTTGAATTTTCTAATTGGTTTGTAGGCCAGAAGAAGCTATGAGCAGTACACAATCACCTACGCATGCCCATACGTTCGTATGTATGTATGTATGTATGTATGTATGTATGTATGTATGTATGTAAATTGTTTAAAAACTACAGCAAGCAAAACATATATTAAGCCATTCAAATGCACATAATTAGATAGTGTAATCCGGAAGACACGGAAAACTGGTATTAAATGAATTATACTAATGAAGGTAGAAATGCCTTACTTTAATATAATTTTGACATTATACATTTTGATGGAATGTACAAATACTGTAGAGAATACCAAGGTGCCACTATATGTAGTCTGGATGAACACTTAGTATCATTTCACCAATCAACAAAATATTTTATTTTCATGAATACATTACATTTGTTAAAACTCATAACTACTGAATGTCGTGAACAGTTCGTTAAATCTACATTACAAATAAATTGGATATATTGAGCTATGAAAGTGTAATATATGAAGTGCTGTATAGAACATCCATATTGACATTATTTACATAGGGTACATTTTGACATTTAAAGTGACACAGTGTATAACTAAGAGATCAAATGGAGTGTAAAATGCACTGTCGAGACTCAAAATAGAACCTAACACTCATTTTAACAACATCTAACTGAACAGATTATGAATTAGGTGGTGAAATATGATGAAACATGCCAAAAAGGTCATATTGAGAAAGACCACCACGTTTTAGTTGAGATCCAACCTCTGTACATGATTTACCATAGGCAGTACAGTATAGTTGTTTTGTAAATGGACAATTCGAAACAAATGCTACGTATTTGTTTCCAATTTACCGTTCTAAAGTAACTATATGTTGCTGTACAATTTGTTATGAAACAATTGACAATTTAACTGAATTGTTTAAGAAACTGACACAAATACTTCAAAATTATAAACAGGTACAGACTGTTGCCTTTAACTAATTTTGGCGGTAATGAGATTTAATCCACGAGGACGAGTGTGCATTCACGTCGTACCACCGTGTACTATATAATACCGGATTGCCAGAAGCACATTCAAGTAATCACACTCAGGTTTCTATGCAAGACCTTGACCACTGGGAAAACACTCTTGCTCATCTCCCTCTCAGTTTTAGCTGGCTGATGGCGTTTCATTTATTCACAATCGTGCTTTTATGTACAATTCTAAAATTACAGAGGTAAATACAAATACGATATCACCATGTTCTAATAGGATCCTTTGATTGACCCTACAATGTACAATTTATGTCTATGTCGACGGATTATAAACTGATGGCGTTATGTTCGCCGATTTTGCTTAATTGCCAACTGGCTCGAGTGTATGTAAAACTGTTGCACTTTCAGCCATCATTGAAAAAAAATAGTCGAACAGTTTTATAAACAGTTTTGAGCTGACTGTGCAGGTTCATAGACTGTGTTATCTTGTTTTAACAACCTATATGATAACAAAATCTTAGTCTGCAATGCTATATTGATGATATATACACTTACCTCTAAATAGTTTGAAATATTTGTCAATTATATCATATGAGTAGCGTTCTAAATGTATTGTAGATACCATCGATTCCCACTAATGACATATAAACAGTTAAGGCATTATAACACAGCTAATATTTTTGTAATTCATTACGTTAATGAGAAGAAAACTTGGCACACAACTCCCATGTTCTTAATTAGAATACATCAAATATGAATAAAACACATTTTACAAGCAATTTCAACGAAATATATAAAACAATACATGAATTGACACTCGTCTGTATCCGAATCAACAATTTCGATTACATGGTAAATTTCACATCCTGACTGAAGTTACTAAAGATACTAAACAGTCGATGTGAAAATCACGAAAGAAAAAAATTAAAAAACACATACAATAAAGTAATGAATTAAACAGTATTCAAAACTAAAGCCATCATTTCCATAGGATTGACTGATTTTACGTTTTAACTAAGCAAAATATATTAACGCGGGGAGTAAATCTTCCACAGTGAAATGTCAAAAAATCGAATATCCACCAACATGACCAAAAATTCATCTAACAAATGACACATCTTATCAAGGCAGCGAAATGTATATTCCCGTCTGTAGTTGGCTCTTTCAATATTTTTTTTCAGCGAATCACTTAAAGTGACAACAATGTTAACCTCAATGTCGATTTCAAATTTAATTTAAAATCGTGCTCGACTCATTTTGAACAGTCTGTTTTCTCAATGTCGACTTCATCAATCAAGTTTTCGTCGTACGCATGCCTAAACTGGGAGGTAATTTGTCTAGTTGACAAAAGAGTGTTTCCCTAAATGCTTTCCTATATTGGTCATTCAATACATTGTAAATGGCTGGATTAATAGCACAATTAATATACATCATCACTCTAGATATATGCAATAGTGTTGTGGAAGTTGTATCAGGTGCTATTTTCACAATATTAAGAGTCTGTAAAAGTGTTAAAAACCGGAATGGCGTTACACAGACTAAATATATCAATGTCGTTACGATGAGTAGACGAACAAGTTGTTTCTTGGCTCTGACTGATGCACTGGAAGAACCAATGCCAACTCTATCGTGTAGGTGGTACAATGTGAGAATGTACAGAATTGTTAATATAGGTACTACCATAATAAAAACAACACGATCAAATATGTAGTATGTATTGTATGATTCACACTGTCCTTCATAAGGTGTACAACTTGGTATGCACATGTGTAATTCGCTTGGTGTCCAGGTGTTATTCCAATGTGCCGGAAAATCTATTTGGTATACTTGTATTCGTAAGACATAAACCTCCGGGAAACAATATATTGCCGCAGTGATCCAAACTGCTATGCATGCGACTATAGCTTTAGGTTTGGTATGCATTGTTTTAAACCTGTACGGCCATTTTACCGCCATGTATTTTTCCAGTGCCAGTAGAATTATCGTCATTGTAGAGACTGTGATTGCTACGGCGGAGGGGAAGCTGATAATCGTGCACCCCCAATCTCCCAAAGCTGACACGTCACCCAGTAAAGGTAATGGAGAGGAGTAGTATTGTACTAGTTTAGGGGGTACTGCTAAAAAGAGGAACAGCATGTCGGCCACAGCAAGATTCACCAGGAAATAATTAGTGACAGTCTGCATCTCACGTACCCGTGCGAACACATAGACAATTAAACCATTACCAATGAGACCAATTGAGAGGACGATAGGCATTATAGTGGTTACGAGTATAACGTCCATCTTCGAATACACCAACAATCTCAAGTCATCTTTCGTTAGGTCAATGCGTTGTTCGTAACTATAGCCAACCGTTTCATAGTTGTAATCCAAACTCTTTGACTCCATGTCCATAGTCTGGAATCGAAAGGGAGAGAGAAATAATAACGGTACGCCAGAGTGATGTACAAATTCTTGTTGATTGGGTGCGCATTGTAACTGCGCATGATAAAATTTGCATATTCAGATGA
>NC_135557.1:25076562-25079062 GCF_964340395.1 Glandiceps talaboti | reverse complement strand
GTTTGTTCTGTCAGTTATCTGCATTGCTCTCTTTAGGCGTTCACTGATTTTCAACTTGTACAATTTCATGTAGCTCTAGCCTACCTTTATGTTTTTAGTGTTGAATTATGCGGGTTAGAGCATCTAGGAATTGTTTTTTCAATTACAGTCATGAGCCAAATCATATTTATTTCCCTGTTTTAACTTCATTTTTTTTCTTGATGATCGCTTTTAAGCGTGAAACACATTGTTATGGCTATCCTATATAAAGTTTCACAATTTATAGCGAAGTCGCCTTATACAATCCAATTTAAAAGTATGCATTTCATTAATCTGTGAAAGTTATGTTATCGTAAGAAATACGTATATGCAGACATACATGTAAATAATACGTCATCACTAAAAAACGATACAAAGCTTGGGAAATCGGTAAATATACATGATTTGTATGTAGTTAAATATATATAATATAACACCAACTGTAATATCACCACCTCGCCTTTTTTTATTAAAGCTCGTCTCCATCCATTAACGCCCCAACCCATCCATCCATCCGCCCATCCATCCATCCATCCATCCATCCGCCCATCCATCCATCCATCCATCCGTCCATCCGTCCGTCCCTCTGTTCCCTAATCTACCCATCTGTCCACCAACGTTGCAATTGCAACCCACCCACCCACCCATGCATATCCATCCATCCATCCATCCATCCATCCATCCATTCGTCCATCAGTCCGTCCCTCTGTCCCCTAATCTACCCATATGTCCACCAACGTTGCAATTGCAACCAACCCATGCATATCCATCCATCCATCCATCCATCCGTCCGTCCCTCTGTCCACCAACGTTGCAATTGCAACCAACCCATGCATATCCATCCATCCATTCATTCATACAACCAATAAAATAGTAAATGGTTTATCGTCAAAAAATGGAGTATATAGTAAAATGTTGAATATAATTAATATATATGATACCAGGTCAGATCATATCTATGACAATATTAAATATCCGCACTGTACGCTTCAGGTCGAAAATTACATAAAACTAATAGTATTTCAACCGATTATTTGTCTTTTTGTTGTAGTTTACAACCTGCAATTGAAAGGAATGAACACCAATAATAAACAATCTTGATAAACAAATAAATAACTATATATACAGCTCAATTTTTTTTGCAATCCTGGATAAATGTCGTCTGTTGTCTGGAAGCAACAACAATAACGACCACAACCACAATGACAACAACAATAACAACAACAACAACATTAACAACAACAACAACAACAACAATAACGACAACAACGACGACAACAACGAGAACAAAAACAACAACGACATAAAACAACAAAAAAACTAACAAATAGCGCCAAACAATAACATGACACAAAAAACTAACAACAAAAACAAGTAAAAATATATATTGCTCACCTAATCCAAGTCAAAAAACCTTAAGATACTGAGCTATATATGTATCGTCAATAATCTGTAGATTTCCGCGCTTAGAATATGAAGTGCATGAATGTGTAGTGTTTAACCAAGGAGTGTCATGTGTATGTAGTTTGTGCTCTAAATGTGAAGTGTATAACCAAGGAGTGTCATGTGTATGTAGTTTGTGCTCTAAATGTGTAGTGTTTAACCAAGGAGTGTCATGTGTATGTAGTTTGTGCTCTAAATGTGTAGTGTTTAACCAAGGAGTGCCATGTGTCTTTAGTTTGTGCTCTAAATGTGTAGTGTTTAACCAAGGAGTGTCATGTGTCTGTAGTTTGTGCTCTAAATGTGTAGTGTTTAACAAAGGAGTGTCATGTGTATGTAGTTTGTGCTCTAAATGTGTAGTGTTTAACCAAGGAGTGTCATGTGTATATAGTTTGTGCTCTAAATGTGTAGTGTTTAACCAAGGAGTGTCATGTGTATGTAGTTTGTGCTCTAAATGTGTAGTGTTTAACCAAGGAGTGTCATGTGTCTGTAGTTTGTGCTCTAAATGATAATTTATGACTTGCAAGCAGTATAACATTTTGCAGGTTTTCGTTAAAATGCGCCGTAAAATACCGATTACAAAGCCCTTTTTTCACAATAATGATCAAATGAAGTGAAAATGTAAATGCTTTGCTTTCTAATCTAAACGGTATCTTAAAGTGTTACATTTCGATGTGTTGCGAGGAGTTTACAAGAACTCACAAATATTATTCATAATGTCTTGTAAATAGCATGCTATCGCAATTCCGTCTTTCTATTATTCCAAATATCCATGGTTTACTTCTACCTTTCCTTTACCAACCTTATCATATTAAATCATGCATGGACTACTTATTGCAGATTATTGCTACAGAAACCACAACCTCAAATGTTGTAAGCTTGTCAAGAATAATAACTACCAACTCCCAACAATCTACGTATACAGTTTTTATCAATGAAACCCATCAGATCCAAAAAATCTTTACACACGGTATGACATATACATACTATGTATATGAAAGGAATATGGAATATTTGAAACTATATATAGAATGAATTTACT